>NC_058524.1:368564822-368569678 GCF_904849725.1 Hordeum vulgare subsp. vulgare | reverse complement strand
CTCTCTCTCACTCTCCCCTCTCCTTTCTCCCTTTCTCCCTTTCTCCCTCTTCCTTTCCCGTCTCTCTCTTCCTCTTCCCTCTCCGTTTCTCTCCCTCCCTCTCTCCCTCTCTCCCTTTCTCCGTCTTCCTCTTTGTCTCTCTCTCCCTCTTCCTCTCCGTCTCTCTCTCTCCCTCTCTCCCTTTCTCCCTCTTCCGCCCCGTATCTCCCTCCCTCTCCTCTCTCTCCTGCCTCTCTCCCTCTTTCTCCCCATGTCCCTCTCTTCCCCTCTCTCTTCCCCATATCCCTCTCTCCTCTCTCTCTATCTCTCTCTTTCTCTCTCTCCGTCTCTCTCTCTCCCCTCTCTCCCTCTCCCTCTCCCTCTCTCTCTCTCCCTCTCTCTCTCCCTCCCCCTCCCCCCCTCCTCCCTCTCCATCTCCCCTCTCCCTCCCTCCCTCCCTCTCTCTCTCTCCCTCTCCCGCTCTCTCCCTCTCTCTCTCCCTCTCTCTCCCTTTTCTCTCTCTCCCTTCCTCTCTCTCCCTCTATCTCACCACCCTTTCTCTCTCCCTCTCCCTCTCTCTCGCTCCTCTCCCTCTCTCTCTCGCTCCCTCTCCCTCTCTCTCTCTCTCCCTCACCCCCCTCTCTCTCCCTCTCCCCTCTCCCTCTCTCTCTATCTATCTAATCTCTCCCCCTCTCTCTCTCCCTCACCCTCCCTCTCCCCTTCTCTCCCTTTCTCCCTCTCCCCTCTCCTCTATCTCTCCCTCTCTCTCCCCCCTGTCCCCTCTCTGTCCCTGTCCCTCTCCCCCCTCTCTCTCCCCTCTCCCTTTCTCCCTCTCCCTCTCTCCCTTTCTCCCTCTTCCTCTCCGTCTCTCCCCTCCCTCTTCCACCCCGTTTCTCTCCCTCCCTCTCTCCATCTCTCGCTCCCTCCCTTTCCTTCTCCCTTTTCCTCTCCGTCTCTCTCTCTCACTCTCTCCCTTTCTCCCTCTTCCTCCCCATCTCTCCCTCCCTCTCCTCTCTCTCTCCCTCTCTCTCCACATGTCCCTCTTCTCCCCTCTCTCTCTCTCCCCATGTCCCTCTCTCTCTCTCCCCATGTCCCTCTCTCCCCTTTCTCTCTCCCCCTTGTCCCTCTCTCTCCCCCCATGTCCCTCTGTCCCCGCTCTCTTTCCCCATGTCCATCTCTCTCTCCTCTCTCTCTCTCCCCATGTCCCTCTCTCTCTCCCCATGTCCCTCTCTCCCCTCTCCTCTTTCCCCATGTCACTCTCTCTCCTCTCTCTCTCCCTCTCTCTCCTTCTCTCTCCCTCTCCCTCTCCCTCTCTCTCCCTGCCCCTCTCTCTCTCCCTCTCTCTATCCCTTTCTCTCTCTCCCTCTCTCTCTCTCCTCATTTCTCTCTCTCCCTCTCCCTCTCTCTCCCTCTCCCTCTCCCTCTCCCTCTCCCTCTCCCTATCCCTCTCTCTCACTCTGTCTCTCTCCTCTCCCCGTCTCTCCCTCCCTCTCCCTCTCCCTCCCTCTCTCCCTTTCTCCCTCTTCCTCTCTGTATCTCTCTCCCTCTCCCCCCTCTCTCTCCCTCACCCTCCCTCTCCCCTTCTCTCCCTTTCTCCCTCTTCCACTCCGTCTCTATCTCTCCCTCTTCCTCCCCTCCTCCCTCTCTCCCTTTCTCCCTCTTCCTCTCTGTCTCTCTCTCTCACTCTCTCTCCCTCTCGCTCTCGCTCTCCCTCACCCTCCCTCTCCCCTTCTCGCCCTTTCGCCCTCTCCCTCTCCCTCTCCTCTCCCTCTCCCTCTCTCTCTCTCCCAATTTCCCTCTCTCCCCCCTTTCTCTCCCTATGTCCCTCTCTCCCCTCTCTCTCCCCATTTCCCTCTCTCCCCTCTCTCTCCCCATGTCCCTCTCTCTCTTTCTTTCGCTCTCTCTCTCCTCTCTCTCGCTGTCTCTCTCTCGTTTTCTCTCGCTCTCTCTCTCCCTCTCTCTCTCTCCCTCTCTCTCTACCTCTCCCCCTCTCTCTCCCATTCGCTCTCTCTCCCTCTCCCTCTCTCCCTCCCACTCTCTCTCTCTCCCTCCCACTCTCTCTCTCCCTCCCGCTCTCTCTCCCTCCCCCTCCCCTCCCCCTCCCCCTCCCCTCTCCTCTCTCCCTCGCCCTCTCTCTCTCTCCTTTTCTCTCTCTCTCCCTCTCTCCCTCTCCTTTTCTCTCCCCTCCCCCTCTGCCTCTCCCTCCCCCTCCCCCTCTCCCTCTCCCTCTCCCTCTCTCTGTCTCTCTCTCTCTCCTTTTCTCTCTCTCCCTTTCTCTCTCCAATTCTCTCTCTCTCTCCTTTAACATCTCTCTCCCACTCCCTCTCCCTCTCCCTCCCTCTCTCTCTCTCCCTATCTCCCCCCTCTCTCTCTCCCTCACCCTCCCTCTCCCCTTCTCTCCCTTTCTCCCTCTCTCTCTCTCACTCTCCCTCTCACTTCCTCCCTTTCTCCCTTTCTCCTTCTTCCTCTCCGTCTCTCTCTCCCTCTTCCTCTCCGTTTCTCCCCCTGCCTCTCTCCCTCTCTCCCTTTCTCCCTCTTCCTCTCCGTCTCTCTCTCCCTCTTCCTCTCCGTCTCTCTCTCCCTCTTTCTCTCCGTCCCTTTCTCCCTCTTCCTCCCCGTATCTCCCTCCCTCTCCTCTCTATCTCCCTCTCTCTCCCCATGTCCCTCTCTCCCCTCTCTCTCTCCCCATGTCCCTCTCTCCCCTCTCTCTCTCCCCATGTCCCTCTGTCCCCTCTCTCTCTCCCCATATCCCTCTCCCTCCTCTCTCTCTCTCTCTCGCTTTCTCTCTCTCTCACTCTCTCTCCCTCTCTCTCCCTCTCCCCCCTCTCTCCCTTTCGCTCTCTCTTCCCTCTCCCTCTCCCTCTCCCTCTCTCCCTCTCGCTCTCTCTCTCCCTCTCCCCTCCCTCCTCCCCCTCCCCCCTCTCCCTCTCCCTCCCTCCCTCTCTCTCTCTCCCTCTCTCTCTCTCCCATTTTCTCTCTCTCCCCTTCCTCTCTCTCCTCCCTCTATCTCACCACCCTCTCTCTCCCTCTCCCTCTCTCTCTCCCTCTCCCTCTCCATCTCCCTCTCTCTCTCCCTCATCCCCCCCCTCTCTCTCCCTCTCTCTCTCCCTCTCTCTCTCTATCTATCTCTCTCCCTCTCTGTCTCCCTCACCCTCCCCCTCCCCTTCTCACCCTTTCTCCCTCTCCCTCTCCTCTATCTCTCCCTCTCTCTCCCCCTGTCCCTCTCTCCCCTCTCTCTCCCCCTGTCCCTCTCTGCCCCTGTCCCTCTCCCCCCTCTCTCTCTTTCTCCCTCTCCCTCTCTCCCTTTCTCCCTCTTCCTCTCCGTCTCTCCCTCCCTCTTCCACCCCGTTTCTCTCCCTCCCTCTCTCCATCTCTCGCTCTCTCCCTTTCTCCCTCTTCCTCTCCGTCTCTCTCTCTCCCTTTCTCCCTCTTCCTCCCCGTCTCTCCCTCCCTCTCCTCTCTCTCTCCCCATGTCCCTCTCTCCCCTCCCTCTCTCTCTTCCCATGTCCCTCTCTCCCCTTTCTCTCTCCCCTTGTCCCTCTCTCTCCCCCCATGTCCCTCTCTCCCCGCTCTCTTTCCCCATGTCCCTCTCTCTCTCCTCTCTCTCTCTCTCCCCATGTCCCTCTCTCCCCTCTCTCTTTCCCCATGTCACTCTCTCTCCTCTCTCTCTCTCTCTCTCTCCTCTCTCTCTCTCCCTCCCCCTCTCTCTCTCCCTCTCTATCTCTCCCTTTCTCTCTCTCTCCCTCTCTCTCTCGCCTCCTTTCTCTCTCTCCCTCTCCCTCTCTCTCTGCCTCTCCCTCTCCCTCCCCTCTCCCTATGCCTATCCCTATACCTCTCTCTCTGTCTCTCTCTCTCCCCGTCTCTCCCTCCCTCTCCCTCTCCCTCCCTCTCTCCCTTTCTCCCTCTTCCTCTCTGTATCTCTCTCCCTCTCCCCCTCTCTCTCCCTCAACCTCCCTCTCCCCCCTCTCTCTCCCTCACCCTCCCTCTCCCCTTCTCTCCCTTTCTCCCTCTTCCACTCCATCTCTATCTCTCCCTCTTCCTCCCCGCCTCCCTCTCTCCCTCTCTCCCTTTCTCCCTCTTCCTCTCCGTCTCTCTCTCTCACTCTCTCTCTCTCGCTCTCCCTCACCCTCCCTCTCCCCTTCTCGCCCTTTCTCCCTCTCCCTCTCCCTCTCCTCTCTCTCTCCCCATTTCCCTCTCTCCCCCCTTTCTCTCCCCATGTCCCTCTCTCCCCTCTCTCTCCCCATGTCCCTCTCTCCCCTCTCTCTCCCCATGTCCCTCTCTCTCCTCTCTCTCGCTCTCTCTCTCTCGTTTTCTCTCCCTCTCTCTCTCCCTCTCTCTCTCCCTCTCTCTCCCTCTCCCCCCCCTCTCCCCCTTTCGCTCTCTCTCCCTCTCCCTCTCCCCCCCACTCTCTCTCTCTCCCTCCCACTCTCTCTCTCTCCCGCTCTCTCTCTCCCTCTCCCTCTCCCTCCCCTCCCCCTCCCCCTCTCTCCCTCGCCCTCTCTCTCTCTCCTTTTCTCTCTCTCTGTCTCCCTCTCTCCCTCTCCTTTTCTCTCCCCTCCCCCTCCCCCTCTCTCCTCTCCCTCCTCCTCCCCCTCCCCCTCGCCCTCTCCGTCTCCCTCTCTCTGTCTCTCTCTCCTTTTCTCTCTCTCTCCCTTTCTCTCTCTCTCTCCTTTTCTCTCTCTCCCCCCTTTTACCTCTCTCTCTCCCATTCCCTCTCCCTCTCCCTCTCCCTCCCTCTCTCTCTCCCTCTCTCCCGCCTCTCTCTCACTCACGCTCCCTCTCCCCTTCTCTCCCTTTCTCTCCTCTCTCTCTCTCTCCCTCTCCCTTTTCTCCCTTTCTTCCTTTCTCCCTCTTCTTCTCCGTCTCTCTCTCCGTCT